>NC_079384.1:6716139-6761139 GCF_021018895.1 Seriola aureovittata
CGCCCTATTTCCTACTCAACGTCACCGGTCACATCCCCACTTTTTGTTTGCTTGGTGGAGGTGCAAATGTGACATGGTATGTCTGAATTTACAGTACAGTGTCATGTTTGTATCAACAATCCAAAATGCAGAAGATGCCCTCTTTAGAGGGAAAAGGTGCACCGGCAAGCAGATGAGACAAATCCCTTAAGACGGAAGGGAGGGATGCTGAGGGAAGGATGGGAGGAGGTGATAAAGAGCAGGGAAGGAAGGCGGGTGCCATAGTCATGGGTGATTGTGCCAGCGAAGCACATGCACAGGGCTCTTGCTGTAATATAAAAGTGCTGAATGATGGTTCTCCACTAACTTTTTCCACCCCTTTTCTTCTCCTTTCTCTCAAATTCACAGAGACCGAATCTTTGTCTGCAACCACTTATTTCCCCTAGATTTCTCCTTCACTCTCTTCCCTTTTACCGCTGCTTCTCTGCATACCTTCTTATTCTTTTCCCTCTTTCTGTCCCACTCTGTTCCCCTCTGAAGTTATAGTAAATATCCCCCCCCCCCCCTTCTCTCAGTCTCTCTCTTGGGGGAAGCTCAGTGCCAGTGTGGAGTTTTATTTGTGTAATTTACATCCTCTCTGACAGCCTTCTGTGCCCCCCCACAACCCTTGGCTTTTACTGCAGCCAGACCCTCGTAAAAGCAGCCGCTCTTTGTGATGAGAGAGAGAGAGCTGGGGAGGAGGGCTGTCTGAGCTGCAATCCGGAGAAAGCTGATTGTAAAAACAACACACAGTCACTTGGTGTCAGTTAGCTTCCTGGATGGCTATTTGTGTGTGTGTGTGTGTGTGTGTGTGTGTGTGTGTGGTGTGTGTGTGTGTGTGTGTGTGTGTGTGTGCATGCAGAGGGGGGCCTCACGTCTCTGCAGCTGCATGTTTGTGTGTGCCCGTCTGTGCACTCTATAAGGACAAGCCAGTTGCAGCGTGGGTTTCTTGACCAAACAAGCTTTGGTATATCCAGGGATCAGGCATTAATCCGCCGGTCATCATGTGCTCGCTCTGTGCTTAGCTAGCTAGCTATATGGGTCAAAGGTTGAATGATAATCCCTTAACAGGTAGTATGGACTTCCAACTCACCTGAGAAGATGCAAATCTATTTAGGATCAGGTAAACGTTAGCAACGGCAGAGAAGCATTATAGATGCCGGGAATTACCACTTACACAGTGCTAATGTAGAACCAATACTTAAGAGCAGTAAAGTCTATTGGCCAAACTGAAAACACACTTAAAATTAGATAACTTGTATCTATGGAGAAAAAAAAAAAACTTCAAAGGGAGTCAACACCAGTGAAATTCTGAAAGAGAACACTAACTATAGAAAAAGAGAGAAGTAGAAGAACAAAAGAGCGAAACATGAAAGAGTGAGGCAAAATAGGTAATGAGGGGAAGAGATCAGTGAGATGCTGCATCTCAATGAGAGAAAACACACAGATGAAGGAGAACGATCTGAAGCACAGAGACATGAAAAAAGAGCAGAAACCAAGCGCCACTGTGAATAAAAAAATGAAGGTGCTTAGTTGCGCTTTTTGAGAAAACAAGGTCACAAATGAATAAATGACTGATACAGAGCAGTGACCTAATCTCCCTCCTGCATTCAGACATTTCTCAGTCTCACTTGTATTGTATTAATAAGTGAGGGGCTAATCTGTTTGGGTGCACAGTGTGAGTCTGGTGAGCAGGGCGTCATGGCGACTGACACCGGTGCGTGCACACACACACACACACACACACACACACACACACACACACACACACACAAACAGAACTGTGAGAACAGTCTGAGCTGGAGCTATGGGAAACAATGACCCCCAGTGGCTGCATCGATGTTTCAGAGTAGAATGGTGCAGGGACACAAGTTTGTGTGTGTGTGTGTGTGTGTGTGTGTGTGTGTGTGTGTGTGTGTGTGTGTGTGTGTGTGTGGACTGAGGAGGAACTCATTAGGAGTGTTTGGCCAGTCAGCCTCTTACAGCTCAAAGCGGCTAAGAATGGTAAACAAGCTCACTTGAGCACCCAGTCAACAATATCACACACATGCGTGCACACACACACACACACACACACACACACACACACACACACACACACACACACACACACTCACTACAACCTGCCTCTGTCTGTGAGAGGCAGCCTTTCAAAAGGGAACGTGCCTTATTAAAACTGTACACACACTCACAGATGCACAATCGTAATTCCTTCCTCTATTTAACTCTGCAGTTCCCTTGATTCCACACTATTTGTTGTAACTCGAACAGAATCATTGGAGACATGGCAGGAAAACATACAGCAGAGATGGGGGGGGGGGGGGGGGGGGGGGTAAAAAGAGAGGGGGAGGGGTGACACTAGCAAATGTACAGCTGTTGGAGCGAGGGAATCAAAGCAGACAGGTCAACAGCACAGCAAAGACATAATTAGCAAACATGAACTTGCATCATGTGTCACCCATGAATGCCATCTGCTTCAATTTAAAACATTACAGGGGAACAGAGGAGCGACACAGAGAGGCAGCGGGGGAGGAAGAGAAGAAGAAGGGAGTGACAATAACAGACTTTGGGTTTTCCCTGAGTTCTGGTGGGAAGCTGAA
Source organism: Seriola aureovittata (assembly GCF_021018895.1). Classification (NCBI taxonomy): domain Eukaryota; kingdom Metazoa; phylum Chordata; class Actinopteri; order Carangiformes; family Carangidae; genus Seriola; species Seriola aureovittata. The sequence continues at coordinate 6,718,758 of NC_079384.1, forward strand.
CTCCACCAGTATATTGGCCTGCATCAATTTTGGCTTGTCACTATGGGTATTACATGTTCGCCGAGGTAGAAAGAAAAAATTTTAAGATAGATTTTAAGTAATTTAGAAAGTTTTCAACCATAAAATGTTCTGCTCAGAATATGTCTGAGGTCTTTTTCATTAAACACAAAAAGAATATATCATTGTCCAATGTATAAAACCTCCTTTAACACTATTGGTGTCAAACATCCAGTCTGTGTTCATTTGCAGTGAATGGTTTTTCACTCTTGATCAAAATGCCAAAAACCACCATAACCTGCTTACAACAGGGAAACCACATGGGCCTGCATATGGTCTTACAGCCATGAAATCTTAATCAAGGTTAATATGAAGAATAACTCTCCTCTCTGCCGTGGCTTCACCCGCACCAGCAGAAACATCACAGTGGAGCCATGGCTCTTCTCAATGAAGGAGACCTGATGTGTTATTTTAATCAACTTGCCCTGCCGGCATTAATTATTCACCAGGTTGGTGAATAGGGACGCCCCGCGGGTACAGAGAGAGGGAGGGACGGGGGGGTGGGGGTGTGTGTGTGGGGGTGGGGGGGTCCCTCTGATTAAGGGCTTTGGGGAGAAAAAAAAACAAAAAGGAAAAAAAGGAGAATAAGGGAAGGGAAGGGAAGAAAGAGGAGATATAAAGGGGGATTAGGGCTACACCTCCTGCCCTAGTTCTTGTTGGCTTTTTAGCGTGTGTGTGCATGTGTGTGTGTGTGCACGTGTGTGTGTGTGTGTGCGTGCCCTGGGTTGGAAACTTGGAGGGAAACTGTTAACAGAGTAATGGCAGTAAACACTGTGTACAGCCAAATGTGTGTGGATGTGCATTACTGTGGCAGCAGGAGTGTCAATGTGTGTGTGTGCATGTGTGTTTGTGTGCATGTGTGTGTATCCAAGCTCACATCCAATCATGATACTGCATGATCTAATTCCTGATGGTCAGGCAGGGAGTCCCGCCCACCACACGTGATTGGTAGACGTAGAGGTAGACGCAGATGCACACACACACACACACACACACACACACACACACACACTCATAGAGCACATGGAGTCCTCCTCTAGACTGGGGTGAACTGAGGCCTGGTCCAGCCCTGCGTGACAGTGTCCTCAGGCACAGTGTGTAGAAAAACTCTGAATGTGTGTATGCCTAAGAGTGTGTACTTTTGTGGCCACAACACAAGTGCCCTGTGAGTGAGTGTGTTTCCCTAAGCAGCTTTGAGAGCGATTCTCACAGCAGAGACAGAAGGGGGAACAGAGCGCCCCTGCTGACACTCTCAGTGGGCTGACACGGAAAGCTTGTTTGGGGGCATTAAATCTTAATACACGGGAACACTGGGGAGGAGACGGAGAAAGGGAGAAAATGAGAGGAGGAAAGTGAGAGTCTGAATAAAAGGTGGAGGGAACATGACAAAAAAGGAGGGGTTTGGGCTGCATGAAGAAGATGCTGAAAAGAAAAGGAGGAAGAGAGAGAAGGTGAGCGAGGAGAAGCTGCACAGGATAGCACACAGAGGGGAACTCCTCAGGGGCAGGAAGGAAGGATGTTGCGAGGGAAAAGAAAATTCTTTCCCTTCCAATCCACATGAGGATAGTCTAAGATGCCAGAAACGCGTAACGCGGCACTAAATCAAACCGGTTAAATCATCATGTGTTAATGACTCCGTTAACCCGTTTCTCCCCCTCCCTCCCTCATCCCTTCCCCTTCACTAAAAGCCTGTACAGAGGCTCTGTCATCCCTAATTCATCCTCTCAGCAGACAGAGACAGAAGAGGTAGAGAGAGGTAGAAGATGAAAGGCTGTGAACTCTCTCATGAGACTCCTTTATAAATAGTTTCTGCCAATAAGATCTGAGTTTGTCTACAAATGTCAATGTTGTTTCTCAGAGTCACTACGGTCCATCGCTGGGTAAAAGCGATAGGCTGATATGTGGCATTTTCTGCCTCTCTCAGATGCTTGTTAGCATGTAGCAAATACAACGAGGCTGACAGGTGCAGTTATGCCTGTGTGCCAACCACTGTGTGTTGTTAGGTCTGCTGGCATGTAGCAAGGTGCATGGATAGTTCAGACTTTATGTGCTTACTATACTGAACAGAGCTGCGGATGGTGTTGTTCAGGATGAATATCGGTGCTGCTGTGTGGCCATCAAGAGCTGTAAGAGCTGGTACAAATACCCTGATGTGGAGTCATGTAAACTCCAACATACGGTTCAGTTTGTACTACAGTGCGTCTTTTGTTGGCACTCACAATCCACACATAGCGAAGGTGGGTGGTCCATGGATGTACTTACAGCACAAATTAAAGACACAATTAACAGCTTTTTCTAGTTATAATCATTTGCAAATAACTGTAATTTGCTAGTTTCAGATCATTGTTTTCAAATGAAAAACTGAAGCCCCTCTGATAAATGTTGGGACACTGCAAATTCACCAAAGTCACAAAGGCGAATCCTGACCCAGAATCAGTATCAGAAAACAACACACCGGATGAACACAGGCAACCACAAAATAACATACTGTACATAGACACACCACAACCAATATATATGATTTCAGCAGCACCCTGCTAAGCACCCTACATCTTTTTACTGCATATGTCAAGCAATAACCAGCTCCCACTGAATCATGGTTAGCAAGAGCGTAGCTACGATTTAGAGGACTAACAACACGAAAGGTGATAAATAATTAAATAAAACTGGTCACTTTGTTGGTATAGTGGCTCAGTCTACACGTAAGACAGAGATAAACTGGGACAATACTGTACAGCTCCCTTTAACAAAGAGCTGAGTGCATCTGAAAAGAGAGAGCATGTTTATTTCAGCCTGGTTTGGAGAATTTGTTTCGATAAAAGTTACATGTGCAATATTGTCACAGCACATCTCGAAGTCATTTGCAACAGTGATTTAGTTAAAACTGCTGCACATTTGGCCTGAATTGAATGATTTGCCAATTTGTTCGCTGGGACGTCCAAGAAAAAAATGAAGATGTAAACAGAAAGTGAGGATTCCAAGTGGAAAAGCCTTTTACGTACAATAATAAGTCCCAACAGATGCAGATAATTACATGCAAAAAAAAAAACATGACTCTGTTAGCACCTTGTCACAATCAGTTGTTGATCAATCAAAGCAGCAGAGATCATGTTTAATCCCCTGGCTTCGCCTTTTGCAAACAAGCAAAAATGTGCAATTACTTTTCGGCAATCTTGAACAGCTGACATAATAAATTTAGCAAACATCTCCAGTGGCACTGGTTTGTCCTGCAAATGTGTTCAAGATGTTAACAGTGTATTCATTTAATGATCCTTTTCCAGAAATGGTTCCACTCATTTTGAATGGCTCTATATGTAAATGTAGGATACGATCGCTCTGCTCCTTCACCCCGGTTTTCTCCTCCCCCTCCCACCCCTTTTTTTTTTTTTTTTTTTTTTACTCGGCCTCTCTCAGCTGAGTGATAAACGCTGTCTGTTGGCCATAAATCCAGGGGGAGTCCTGACAGGCGTACCAATAAAGCGCTCTATTTTCTCCCTGTTTGGTGGGTTTGTCAGGGGCCCAGAGGAAGTGAGATAACATTAGGAGGAGGAGGAGGAGGAGACGCAATTTCATCAGTGGGGTACACGCACACAAACACGGGAACACACAGACCCACTCATAAAGAAAACAGTGGGACTATCCACATGGAAGGATGAAATACACTCAGCAGCACAAAGACGAACTGGAAAAGAGTGATTCATGTGCTGAGTGGCCGACGCGCTCAAACCGCGAGGCGGTTGGTGAAAATGTCGGCGTATAAGCTGTGAACAACACGCTTTTTTTTCCCCCCTTCATCTTTTCTCTATCAAACCCACACAGATATATGTAAAGCCAATGCTACATTCACAAACCACAACTAACACGAAAAGGAAACACATAACTCCTGTTCGGTCTGCAGCAAAACACACAGGCATCCTCATTCATTTCAATCACACACAGCGTTGTGGCATCACACATTAATACATGCTGTATGTGCAAGTGTGCATGACATATAGAATACCTTATTTACTGCTTATCTCAGCAACATCAAGAATTTCCAAGGCCGCACCACCTAAACCTTGTGCAGTGTCTTGCCGCATTATACGCCTACAAACTTGTCTTGCTAGTTCAAATTTCCTCTGCTTCAGTCGTACCTACACCAACACATATTGCCAGTGTAAAAGCCACAGTACCCCGTCACCTATACACCAAGGAAAGCATTGATTAATCTAATTCTGATTAAATCCAAACCATCCAATGGGACTGTCTGCTTCTCAGCCACATCAATGGCTGGCCGAGTGGATGTCTAGATGTTCGATGTTGCTTATATTTACTGTGACAGGAAGTCTTTCAGCAGACGCCTTCCTGAGAATGAAAGGACCGATCCATCTTCAGATGCTCCTCGGGTGTGTTCGAACAGAGCATGAAGCAAATCTTAGACACGCAGTTGCATGAAAAGTCACGAGAAAGGAGGGAGTGGTCACAAAAGACCGAGTCGAAGACACGTCCTTTAGTATTAAGTGTCGTTTTTGTTTCTAGTGTGGCTCAAAAATCACACTTCTCTGCTTCTATTAGCTTAATTTACTTTTAATATTCAGTGAGCAATGATTCTATTTAACATTCTGAGCCTATTATCATCTACTCTTTCCTTTGTGTCCACATGCCTGCTTCCATCAATCGCTAATCTCTTTCAAGTGCTTTTTTCCTCCGAACCCCTTTTTTCCTCTCCCTGAGAGGACACTCCACACCCGCCCACTCTCTTAATTCAGTGGCTGAAACTTTTCACCTGTCTCTCCGTCTTCACAACACGCACTCCCTCCAGTCCATCACTCTCTCTCACGCTCGAGTTTCACTGCCGCCTCATTTCTCTCAAAAACACTCACCGCACACCTTCTCCACCACTTTTATCTTTCCTTCATTGACTGATGGGCGTGAGGGGTATTTCCTAGCACTGCAGGTTAACACTTCACTTGCACTACAACAAACATAAGGGCTTAAGAACAAACTCGTTGCTGTGTGTGTGCATCTGTTCGGCCGGTCGTTAATGAAGGAATGACATCCTAAAGAGGAATGGAGAGGGAGAGAAAAGGAGAGACATGGAGTCAAAGGAGAAGCCCTGGAGACAAGAGCGAGGAAGAAAGCTACGACTCTTCGGGCTGAGCCTTTCTGCTCTTAAGAGGATTCCCACCTGGTAGCAATTTAGTTTGTGCCTGGTGAAGCAGGCCCTGGGAAGGAAAAATAATGTCTGTTGGGTTAGTGGTTTCATTTTTCAATCAAATAAATCACGACGTTACAGAAAATAATTTTTGTCTTTTAATGGCCTCCCTAGCGTTTGAAGTTCCTCAAGGGACAGCTAGCTTTGAAGTCTGCGAGGGGAGGAGCGAACTTCCATCAGTGTGTGTGTGTGTGTGTGTGTGTGTGTGTGTGTGTGTGTGTGTGTGTGTGTGCATTCATTCTGTTGCCTTCTCAAAGTCCTGAAACACAACACCTGAGGTACTCCTGACCAAAGTAAAAGCCCTGGGAAGCCCTGTGCATGTGGTCGCTGCAGCTGCTGATGAAGGCAGAAAAATGATAGAAACAAAATCAAAATCAAACTCTTGTGACTGATTCCTCTCGTAGTGGCAGCAAAACAAGCTTCAGACTGATTTGTGACTTTGTAATTGAACAGAGAATAGAGGCAGATACTTTATGGTTATAATTAAAGGAATAATTCAACATTTTGGGAAATACGCTTATTTAAAAAGATTAAAGTCTGACACCCTCTCACATCTAGTCGCACAGTTTTTAGTCACACACTATAAGATTTTGTAAACACCTCCAGATCCTGCACAATCACTATTTGCCAGACTAGATCTTGCTTCCCGTTTTATTTTGAAATTATTTTCCTTGTGTCCAATTACCCTTGCTTCCAATATGCATTTAACACCGGCCTGTTTGCTGCTGGAGAAAGCGCCATCGAATGCCACTATTTGCCTGAGAAATATGTTTTAATTTTATTTTAACGTCAAGACAAAAAGTAGAACGCAGTAATTCGTGAGCTTTCACAGATGAAGGTTATAGTGCCAGTATTCAATTTTGGCCCCGCAGCTTATCTTTATTGTAATTATGGGCACAAGCTCATGGACCAAGGATGTCTGAGGAGCGGTAGAGATGGAACAAAATAAAAAAGGGGATTAATTGGGTCTAGAGCTAGTGCACTACATGTGGATGAAACTGAATGAGCAAGCACCCCGCCCCCTCCTTCCACATCCCCTCCAAAGAGCGACCATTAACACAAGAGAAAATAATGGGAGCGGGGGGGTTTAGAGCAGTAAGAGCTCTTGACCTCAGAGGGGACCACAAAAAAAGCAGTTTATGAAAAGAAAAAGGAAGAGGTCTGAGAGGCCTGAACGAATACCCAAGGATGTTCCTCCTGGTTTTAATCCTGTTTACATGGAGTCTACTCAGCTACAGCAAAAGGGCTCCAATATACCAACTTTGGGCGGGATGGTTTTCGGTCCACAGCCACACACAAAGTAAGAAATGGACAGCTGTGCATGCACGTGCACAAACACACACGAGCACCACAGGGGAAAACTACGTCAGCTTCTGGGCATACAGTACAAGCAGCCACACCAAACGTGTCGACAGACAGACGACTACCTTCATGATAAAGACTTAAAATATTCCCCTCAAAACGTTTTCCCCTGGAGCTCTTCCACTGCTTTCCATGTGAACCTTCAGTCCAAGTGATCTGGTTTTGACATAAAGGCTATTTTTCAAAGGTCTGAAAGACGCCGGCTTTTGACAACACATCTGCCAGGACTGAGTGCTTTCTTTTTTCAGCGTTGGGTGGGGTGGGGGGGGAGGGGGAGGAGCAGAGAGGCCATATAGTTGTCTTCCCAGCAGAAAACCACCTAATGCACTCCAGAAACACACACTCGCCGGCCTCGCACTGTTCACAGCTGTGCTAGATGTGTGTGTACACACAGAAAGATACACAAAACCCTCAGGGACAAAGAAAAACAAACTCACACACAAAATTAAAAAAGGTGTGGATATTTTCTGGACTTAATCAAATGCTAAAACACACTCACTTGTCCTGAACACACCCATGAGAACCTCAGTTAGTATAATATTTAAAGCAACATAACTCCCCACGTCAAAGCATCTCCCTCGCACTGTGTACACAGCTCGACTATCAGCCCTGTTTGAAACTCACAGTCACAGTGAATGCCTGGCTGGATAGGTGGGTGGGTGGCTAGACGGATGTTTGCGCACTGCTTATTCAATGTCTAATATCTTTGGGATAGGGGGGTGGCGTGGAGATGGAAAGATAGCTGGGTCAAAAAAATGAAAGGAAGAAAATGACGAAGGGCTTATAGCGGGGAGAGAAAGAGAGGAGAAGAAGCCGATTCTTGAGAAAGAAGAAAAGGGAAATAAAGAAAAACAACAGCAGGCTGGGGAGGGAAAACAAATCCTCTGAACGTTTACGATGATAAGAGGAAACAGGACACAAAAAAGACGAAGGGAGGGGGAGAAAGAGAGAGAGATAAAAACAAAGGTAGACTGAGAGCGAAAGAGTGAGGTGCTGAGAGCGAGAGTTTGGCCAAGTGCTTACAGGAAATAGTTCTGTTTGATGAGTAAATATTGAATCAGCGAAATCCCATCACTGGCATCGCCTGACCTCCCCTCCCTCTGTTCCTCTCGTTCTCTGTGTTAACAGTAAACACAGACATTTCACCTATATTGTGGGGCATAAACACAAGTTTATGAAACAAATCAGCTGACATAATTCAAAAAGCGTCTGCACAATCATATGCAGGCAAACATCTGAGGCGCACAAACGTACGAGTCCAGTATTGTGTGGATTTTTTTGAGTGCAGAGAGCTGGAAGACACACACGAAGAGACACACACAGAGGCTCCGTCGATGCCGGCCCTCGCCTGCATCTCGCTGCAGGTATCTGAGTCAGTGGTCATTTACAGAAAGTGTTAGCGATTTGTAAAGCAATTCTTTCCAGTGTCCGGAACGACTAGTATCAGTTCATTAAAAAGATTCGGTCAAAAGATTTGTTCATCGAATGGTTCAGTTAGTGACCGGAGCTCCGACTGCAGAGTCCCACTCGCTGAACTGAAACACTGAACTGTGTGTATTCCTCATGATCCCCTGCCAAACACAAATGTTTCCTTGGCTCGCTGGTTTTTAATGACTTTTAACTGATCTACAGTGCGGCACACTTGAACTTTCTGGGCCTGACTCTGGCAGTTTGAGCCACTGACTGTCACTCAGGGCGCACGTTCACCGTGTAGTGCGTTCACTGAACATGCACCGTTCCCCTCGCAGTGAAAGGAGCGAGTGTATCACAGCAAACTAATCACGTTCGCTTGTTGGGAAACTCTCACTCCTTTGCGCATGATTCATGTTTTTCTTGCAGATAAACTCAATCATTCAGTGCGTGAGTGCGTCCCTCCACGCTGGCTCACAACAGACTGAGAGCTCAACCCAACTAAGAGGGAAACAGATAAGTTTCAGGAGGCGATTCAGTTCAGTTTGTTCTTTTGAACGGATCGTTTTCGCGAACGACTCCACGGTAGAAAGTGTGAATCTGCCCCTGATTCTTTGGTGAGGGGGGTATGTCTGGGCCTGCTGTGATTTAAGATGCCTGCAGGGGCCCTTCACTTCCCTCATTCGCGCTCTCCCTCTCTTGATCTTTCTCTCCCTCTTCCTAACCTCCTCTTCAGTCCTGTCTCTTTCTTTCAGAGGATGAGCGATTAGAGGGGTCTCAGGGTCAGAAAGGGAGGTCTTGAGTTTGACCTTAGGTATGCAGCATCGCTCCGTCTCTTTCTCTGTGATCAGTCACTGCTGTCTTCTGTCTTTAAGATGTCCTGCTTCACTCACGGTGTTTCACCTCAGAGTCAAAGGGAATGTGGCCGTACAGTACGGGTGAGTCGGAGCTTGAGTGTACGTGCTCACTTAAAGAATAATTCATTCACAATTTTTCTGATTTAATCCATCATTTCTATCAATAATCAATAATGTTAATAATCCCTCTTTGAATGGTTAAAACCCTGTGCAAGTGCAACAGGTTGAAAATGAGTAAATTACGATGGATCTGTCGTCAATGATGTTCCACAAAGATATTTACATTTGTACGCAGAAAAAGTGGCAGGTAGATGTTGCGAAGACTGAAGCTGAAAGTTGGTTTAAAAAGTTACAAAAAATTGTTGGAAGCAAATCTTTCTGACATCTGGAACGTTTAAGGGGGAGGATGTTTCAGACGCTGATCCTTCCTTCCAACAAGCACTTGATTTGAGGCATCCCGACTCCTTCAAGCTGACCATTCATCGCTAAAGAACTGTGGAGCGGCTTTGGCCTCTCCTGACCCTCAGAAGAGCATTTCCGATGATAAACCGCAGCTTTCCATGATCGTCTTGCTGTGGGAGATTTTGTCGGTTTTCTGTGTTTTTCTCAAGTGCACGGCGTACACAAAACAGACGGCTGATCAAACAGACTTGACTGTTATTGTGTAACTGTGTGGTACTGGTGCTTTGTCAGAATGTGTATTGTGTAAGCTTCAACAACCATGAGAGACAAGATCCGTGAAACCACATGCTATTTGTGGGGTCTGCCACAATCACCCGTATGGTTTTCCCAACTTGAGAAAGTTGGTCTGAGTCAGGAGACAAAGAAAATGTTTTCATACAGTCGGCGGAAGTATGGTCTTTGCAATTGAGTGTGCGTGTGTGTGTGGGTGTGTGTGCGTGTGTGTGTGTGTGTCTATCTGCTGCAGCCTGAGACCTGAGATCTTATCTTGGCAGCAGCTGATCAGTCATTGTCAGTGACTGTGGAATTCCTCAGTAACTCCACCAGATCAGACCAGTTTTGTTCTACAGTTTGTGTGTGAGAACAACTCGCACAGTCAAATCCATCCAGCACAACAGTAATCAAGACGATGCATGACAGGAAGCATACCACACCGACACCCACGTGGCCCTGTGGTGTGTGTTATATCATGGTCACTTCACTTATTTGTTACATAGTTTTGAACAATTGGGTTAAAAAAAAAATAAAAAAATAAATCCAAGGACAAGAACGGCCACCGTGAGAGCACGTTTCTGGCACACGGTTTTAAAAGCTGCCGCGACTGTGCGTGCGTGTGAACATCTGGTCGTTGCATGGGACAGACCAAATTAGGGGACTAATCAAGGCATAATGCACACCAGTTGTTTAGAAAGCAATTTCAAAATGGAGGGCAAAGCTGTGCCACTAATCACACCCCCTCCGTCCGTGTAGCGTGAGCGCGCTGACGGAGCGAAGAGGAGAAAGACTGGGACACGGAGATAAAAGGAGCATCTGAATGTGTGGAGAGAGTGAGGGAGAATAAGAGATGTTAAGAGAGAGAGAGAGAGAGAGAGAGAGAGAGAGAGCCGGTGCAAGTTTCAGGTGCCTCTTCGCACTGATCACAGGGTAACTGCTGAACAGCTGTTTGCTCCTGATGAAAAGAGAGGCCACGGAGTGAAAAGAGAGATCAGAGAGACGAGGAGGATGAAAAATGAAAGCTAAACAGTGAAAAATAAAGGAGAAGGATAAAGCGCCACACTTGTGTGTGTTGAAGCACAGTAATTCAATTCGAGCCAGGGAATAGAAAGTACGGTTAAGGAACTGAAAGTAATAAAAAAAAATATATATAGTTAAAAAGAAAAGGGAGGAGAAGTTGAGTCACATATTTCATAAATTATAAGTAAAATAAAACCAGAATTACCTGTGGACCTCATGTGATTTAAGGATTTAGACCCCACATCTGTGTTTCGTGCAGCCCGCTCACACAGGACACACTACTCAGATGGAGTTTATTTATGTAGGTGAAGGTTCATTGATTTTAATATTGCATGTGCTGATTAGTGATTTTAATCCCGTCTGGAGCGCATATGTCTTGTGTTTCTTTTCCGTCTCCCTCAAGTAAAAATTACACTCCCTAATATTTACTGTGTTTCGACACGCTCACTGGTCCTTCCACGTTAAAGTCGTACACACACACAACCTTGTAGTTATTTTAGTGTATTTTAGTTTTTAGGTTTTTTTTTTTAAGTAAGACTGACTTATCCTTTTTTTGCATTTAAACCTAAAATGCTATAAAAACTGTCACTGGACAGAAAAAACAGAAGCGAGTAAGATGCTGATTCATTAAAGTGCAATAGTATCAGATGACCTCTACGTTTGCCATCAATGACGGTAATTTGCAGTGGAATTTCTAATAACATAGATATCCTCTCTGATTCATTGAAATGATTAGACTACAGGTAATAACCCACAAGATACATGAGGAGGCCTACAGACACAAATAGCACCTGGGGTTGGATGACGGCTATAAGATCCCTCTTAATGAATAAGAGACATTTCTAATGAGGACATTTTATTTGTTTTGAGGATTTCTGTAGAAAAATGTTTTAGTCACTGTATCGGCGTTGGGAGTGTCCAGTTTTCAACTTAACACAATAATATGCAAAAGGCATCAAGGCTAAATAAAAAGGTAGAATAACAAAGACTTGTCTTTCACAAAGAACACAGCAGACGGATTCAGATGGTGCAGCAGCGTTATACGTGTGCGTCCGCAAATCTCTGGAATGCTAATGATTATCTAAACACAGCACAGTTCATTCTGCATTAGTTCGGTGGTGAACGTAGCCCTATAATGTGCTAATGCTGTCACGAGTGCATTATCATTCCACTCTGAGGTGGCTATGTGCTAATGTTAGCAGACAGGCTTGAGGTTAAGTGTGGCCAGGGGCCCCTTAGAGAGGTGCCAAGAGAGAGCTGGTGGCCCCATAAGCCCCGGCCGAACAGAGCTCTCTTAGCCCCTTTGCGCAACACAGCTATCCATTGTGCTGGGCTGAAAAAGCACATTAGCCGCTGAGAAAAGGGCTTTCCCTCTGAAACCCCCTTGGACAACAAGCAAAGCTCTGCTTGATAATTCAATCACTCTCCGAGCGGCACAGGCCAGAGCTACTCAACCTCTCGGAACCTTTCCTCAGCTCTCTCCTTTCCTTCCTTCCTTCATCTCCTTCCATTAGGTAACTGCCCTATATTTTACAGATGCTGTCATTGCTACCCCCCTTATCAAAGGACAATAGAGGAATGATGCCTGTGAGAGGGAGTCATTGACATTTGAATGTATGCGGCAGTGTGAATTATGGCTGTATGCAATGGGTGCTGCAAAAAGGGCATAAGGAGGTAGAGAGATGTGTGTGTGTGTGTGTGTGGGGGGGGGGGGGGGGGATAAAAGGAAGGAGAGGGGGGTCAGTGCGAGAGTGGGTTGAAGGAAAGGATAGGAAAGCCGTAGAGAAGGAGAGAGAGAGAGAGAGATAAAAAAAGGGGGAGTTCTTATCGCTTTACCCTTGTCTTGACTTCCTTGCGGGGCCTTTGAAGAGCGCAGAAATAAAGATACTTGCGCTGGCACATCAGAGAGAGATTTAGATTATGCCAGTGTTTACCCAACTGAGTGCTGCATGGCTGCTGGCGACAGTCTGCTGGTTTTGAAGCTGTTATGGCCCAACTACAGCTTAAAGCGCTCACTGCTCCAAACACCCATGCTGCAGAGGAGGGTTTTCTCTCTGCGCTCGTGTGTCAGCTTGTGTGTGTGTGTGTGTGTGTGTGTATCTCCACGCATGTGTGCATGTATGTGCCAGTTGCTGTGAATGTTTATGAGAGATAGCATGTGTCCTTGTATCCCTAATAGTGTGCGGCGCAATCTGCCTTTCTTTGTGTGTAAGTGTGTGTGTTTGTGTGTATCACACTGAAAATGGAGCCATCCATCGGATTATGGGTAGACAGCTCTTTAATAGGAGGGCCCTGTATTTGCATAAGCAGCCATGGAAGGGGAAAAAAAAAACCATATAGAAAGAAAGACAGAATGAGAGTGCAAGACACAGAGAAAGAAAGAAAGAAAGAAAGAAAGAAAGAAAGAAAGACAGAAAGAGAGAGAGAGATGGAAAGAAAAGGGGGGGCGGGGGAGTGGACCACACTTGCCAAGCCACTCGGGGATAAATCCTGTGGTTAGGATCTTGTATTCTGGGCAGAGATTTGGCCCCGGGTCCCCTCAAAGCAAATGGAAAATAACAGGCTGCGAGTAAATAGGTGGCAGGGTAATGATAGCTCTGTCAAGTCCTAAGGTGGAGAAAGGGGAGGGTGGGAAGAAAGGAGGAAAACAGAGAACGAGAGAGAGAAAGAAGAGTGGGGAGTGAGGGGCTGCAGGTACGACCAAACAAGGATGAGTGCGGAGGAGACGGATCGAGGAGGAAACGAGGACAAATGCCCACAGAGAGAGCAGTGGAGGTGGGAGGGAAGAAGAGTGGAGTTGCAGAAATGAGGCGAGAGAACAAGAGAAGCTCAGAAGCCAAAAACGAAGGGAGTGAAGAGGGACAGATGTAAGGGAAGGCCAGAGGGCTGGTGGGAGAGGGTGATGGGTTTTCATGTGGGATCCCCTTTTTGGCTAAGCTTGCTAGTGTTTTGGCACATGATGCTGGCACGGGACACAGGTGTTGCCAAAGCCTGTGTGTGCATCTGTGTGTGTGTGTGTGTGTGTGTGTGTGTGTCTGTGTGCGCCTGGGGCTCCCACTCCTGTCGCATCTGCACAGAAAGCTTGCATCTCCATCTCCCTGGTTCTCTGTCTCTCACATAATATTCTTGTTTTCCTGTTTGAATCAGGTTTTTCCAAAGCCTGTCACCACCTCCCTCCTCCTCCTCCTCCTCTTCTTCCGCCAGGCTCGAGCAATGCTCCTCCTGTCCTAACGAACAACACCCAACTACACACTTTATCCACAATAAAAATCACCAAGAATCGCCACTCCCAATCAGAAAATTCCCTAACAGAAGCGCACGCACACACACACACACACACACACACACACACACACACACACACACACACACACACACACACACACATACAAACTCTATCTACTGCATAGTGACACTGGTGTATGTGGCCAGTCTGGAGTCAGTCAGATAAGAAGCGTTTAATCATTGTACCATTAGTATTGATTATGGCAGCACCGGGTTGTAGTCTAGTCTAATCTAGTCTGGTTTAGCATTTATAGCAGGTTATTAGCATCTATGTCATTTTTTCAATATCTGCACATGATGGAGTGAGATATCCTGCCTCAGCTTAGTGTCTCCTGATCCCGCACCGACTTCACATGTGCGCTTTTTGTACCAAGTTAGGGAGTAAGGGTGGGGAGTTTCGGGGGGGTGGATGGTCACGTAGCTCATCAGACGTTCATGCCGATGCCAGGAGTTTGCATAGATGCAGCCCTTTAATTAAAGTTGATGTTTACATTGATCCAAACTATGATCTTTCACTAATTTAAGTGTAGTAGCCTTGTGAAAAAAAACCCCCGAGCATTGAAAGGATTCTGGGTTTTTGAGATACAAGATGAGCCAATATTGACATTTTTGTATGACAATATGGTTGCCTTCCTATATGGCCACTTGTCAGCATTTAAAAGATATTGTTCACCCATGTTTCGGAGCGATGTTCTCTTCAAATGCAAACTCTTGGATTTCGGAATATATTCACTTCTTTGCCTAAATGCAGTTATGTCCTGCTGTCAGAGGTTGCAGTTAAAGAGATACAAGTGCCTAAAAAAGACTGTGCAGTCCCTCAATGTACAAACATCTCTTATTTATAATAGCAATTATCACAATAATCAGTTCTCAAAATGTTCTGGTGTATAAATATCTTCTGAAAGCACCATCAGACTTCCTCATCGTGTTTAATAATAGAACTTTTAAGTCAGAAAAAGCTCATGGTAAAAGGAAATAGATGTAGGTGTTGTTAGAGAAACAGGAACACAATTATTTAGAGGAGAAAGTTGTCGCCTTCGTGTAACTGCAGTTTTTCTTCAGATTTGCTACAGCAAAAGAAAAATGCAACGAACCTGTTGAAATCCACTTATTTGTAATCTGATTCAACACGAAGGATAAAAGCCTTCGACTGCTTGTGATGTGGCAATGATCTCAAAGTGGCATCGGAGACAATTACTTCTTTGAAAATTTAAGAATAGGAGAGCCCTTGTGCTCATTTTTCAGCCTCCCAGAGCTCTGCAGTTAATTAACAAGGTCGTTAAGCTGGGGTGAATGAGTGCTACGCTGCCATGCTAGACGTGTATTACACGCCATGTTTAATAAGCCCGCGTCCTCGCCATCAGAGTATCGGCACCCCTCAAATGACTTTCCAATAATGACAACCAGCTCCCCAGTGGTACCGTGTCTGTGTGTGCGTACGAGTGTGTCCTTCTGAAGTGGCTAAATGGCTGGTACCTGGTAGCCTGATGGAAAAAGCGCTTTAGTCAATAGAGTGTGTGTTTACATCGCATCCACACACACTTTGGATTGCTGCCAAAGGGGAGCACGTCGCAAGTGTTCCTCATGTCATTATCCTTATCCCCACCACAGAAGCCTGTGTTTGTGTGTGTGTGTGTGTCTTTTTGCCACCCATGGAGTGTACTGACATGCCCCCTTGATTCCTGCAGACCACCGGGGCAGAGAGCAACCACCTGTCTGTCCAGTAACCAGCACACACACACACACACACCCTCACAAACACACACTTTGCCCAACATTACCATATCCATATTTACTCATGGTCGGTGCATTCCACCACGGGCTGCTTAATGGGATAGGTGACACACAAACACACACACACACACAACCACACACAACCACACGTGCACACACACACACGCACACAAGCTTCCTTGAGGTCTGAAAATATCCTTTCATATTTCTCCTGCTGACCCTAAAGTACATTCATAAATGCCATTTTACCCCCTTAATAAGTCAAAGGAGATGGTGCTCATGAGTGTTAGCCGCACAAGGGAACACTCCCGTACCAAGCAATTACTGCTGAAACAAGAGCGCTCTGTGGGGAAAAGCCAATTAGTCCACCATGGCAGCAGGTAGTAAGCTGGCTCCATTCATTATGATCCCTCATAACACCATGCTAATGTAATAGCACTGTATTAAGAGAGAGACAGCGCGGGGCTTTAATGATAATAACGGGATCAATAGTTGGGGTGTTACTGATAGTTCCATATCCGCACAGGCATGTGGCGTCAGGGACTTAAACAAAATCACTAATGAAAGTTGTGCACGTGCATGTGTGAGTGCGCACGTAACGAGCGCAAATGGATGTGGATATCTGACTGACTGTGTTCGATACAGCGGCGTGCGTGTTTTGTGGGCGTGTGAGTGTGATCAATCCACGGTGATAATATTCAGTTAGCTAATAAAGCTGCAGGCAATAAATGTAATATCAATATCTGCAACTGATCTGCTCTGGAGCGTAACCTAACCTGATGATTTTCAGATAATGTGATGTGAAGACATAACCCAGGAGGCTGTAGCTGCGGAGACAAAGAGAGAGTGTTGGAGGCTGAGATTAACCCTTCTGCTCTGCTTGGTCCAAATAATTGGTCTACTGTGGTTTGCTGAAGGAAGCCGAGGTAGAGGAGCTGGACAACTCTGAGAACGGGGTGGAGGAAGACGAGTGTGAACAGAGGAAAAAGAGCAGAAAGAAAAGAAGACAGAAAAAGTGCTTTGATGGCAAAGCATTCAAACAAAAGGCCTGTTTACTCAACAAAACTGCCAATAAAACCCTTTACATCTGCACTTTATACCTGCAGCACATGATTAGACTGCACTCGCATGGAGCAAAACTACATAAATACAGGTGTTCATATAGTCACACAGCACAGACACACTGAGGATTGGAATAGGTGGTCAGAGTGGACATGCAACACCTCTCCAATCCACAAGTAAAGGAAATAATTCAAATCCATCATATCAAAAATGCTGGTACCCATATCCAAATCATGTCAACCGGCCATTTACAAAATGTATATGTAAACTGTTAACTTTTTTATAAATTTTAATAAAGATTTGATTCACAATTTCACTGTTGCTAAGAATTTATTTTATAAATTCCGCGCTTCTTGTACAAACATGACAAGGTCGTGATAAGAAGGACAAAACTATATTTCTGGACAATAGCAGGGAAAATCAACAACCACAAGGTCAAGCTACATTATTCACTCTGCACAAACACAGAGACAAGTCCGCACAACAATGGAGTCATGCGGTTTTAGCCGATACTGGAAGCTCCGCAACACTGAAATCCATCAAGGCCGGTGCTCAGCGTTCTTCAATCTGACATTCTGTGAGCTCCGAACGGACTCTCTCTCCCCCGTCCCTCAGCTCTCACTCTCTGTCCTTCTCTCTTTCGTCACCGCTCAGCATTGAATGGGGTTGGGAAGGGCTTAGCTAAAGTGTGCGAGTGTGTGAAAATGTGAGAGAAAAGAAGAAGAAGAAGAAGAAGAAGAAAAAAAGAGGTGTTTGAGCTAGATGGAGGGAGAGAGAAATGATCTGCCAGAGAAGTGGACAGGAGGAGGAAGAGAGAGAGGGGTGAAGGTGGAGTGTTTGTGTGTCACAGTGTGCGTAAGTGTTTGGAAGGAGACACGTGTGGTTCTATTGCTGCGTGTGTGTGTGTGCGCGTGTGTGTGCGTGTGTGTGTGAGCATGTGTGAGTTATGTTTGCAGTTATCTACATGAGAGGAGGAGCAGGAGTGAGAGAAAGTGAGCCAGCATGAAGGGCAAAGATTGTGTTTATGTTTAAGAGTGTGTGCATGTGTGTGTGTGTGTGTGTGTGTGTGTGTGTGTGTGTGTGTGCATGTGTGTGTGTGTGTATACTCGTGCTCGTCAGGAAGCTGTGGTGTCCCTGGCGCTCCAGTGTTTACAGACAGGAAATGTTTGTCCAGGCAAAAGGGAAGGAACCATGCCGCCCTGCATGGCAAACACTGGGAGAGTGGACACACACACATACACACACACACACACACACACACACACAGATACACAGAAACACACACGCATTTGCGGCAGTGTAAAAAGAGGAATCTGACAGGAACTCCAGTCTTTGTGAGTGAGGTGGGGTATCTGGTATTGGGGAAGTGGGAGTGACTGGGCTGGGCACTAACTGTTCTTCACTTCCCTCCACATTGGCTGCCAACGCAAACTCCAGCAGATAGAAAGTCAATACACTGACCCCCGCTAAACCTGTGAGGGCTGTGAGAGCGAGGCAGCGGTCCGCCTGGCCTGTACACACCAATGCACACAAACTGTTGTACATCTGCACCACCGACTGTATTCCTTTAGTTCATATTTCTCCTGCTGCCACCGCCGTTTAATTGATTATCTGCCTGTTTGTCGGTGTTACTCAGTATGCTGTGCGATGCAGGGATTGCGCGAGTAGAAGAATTTCAAAGCCCTTTTGGGATTCTGCATGCAACTATTCAGCTTCCTACTTCCACTCCACTACGTTTTAAAATGCAATATTTGAAGTAATACTCCACTATGTTTGTCATCTATGATTACAACTTACTTTGCAGATTAATTTTACAATCTGGACACGGTGCAAACATCGAGTCCTTAAAGTCTTACTTTCTTTAATAAATGTGCAGCGCAGTGCAGTGAGGTAATTTTAACCCGTTTCCAGTACAAATAGACATGCTTCAAGGATCTTTGTGTCAAATTCAGATTCAGTGTGTGACTTGGTGAAAGCTGTGAGATTCAGGGGTTTTTCTTTCATGGTATGAAAACTCATCTCGAGAAAATTCTTGACACAAGAAACTTGTCTAACAGAGAAAAAAAAGACCTTAATTACTGCGTCAGATGGAGATTCTTCTACAATATATATACATATACAATATACTCTTACTGCGAAATATGATGCATTATTACAGAATAAACAATACATCAGCATTTAGTTACAATTAGCTCGACCTGCTACAACATTAAAATAATGCTTATAGGGTATTGCATCAATAATAGTAATGCAATGATATATTATATGTAATAATATATATTAATATTACAGTGTGAAAAGGGCCATTCGGCTTATTAAGTACTACTTAATACTTGCAGAGATTTTGGTGCTGCAGCTTTTACCTGAGTCAAAGATCTGAACACTTCCTCCACCACTGTTCAGGCTTAAACAAAGTTTCTTGTGTATAAATAATAGACTACAGAGCAGCTTCTCTCTGCTTTTGAAAAGTGCTTTTCTGCTAGTTTGACTTAAATAAGAAACTTTGCGAGTCAGTTCTGAAGCTTTTGATTGATAGTATAAAGGAGGCGTACCATCAAGGTTGGCTACAATGATAGCATTTGTGAGATTATTTTAGCAACACATGCCAAATTTGTGCTCCCCAAATAAGCAATGCTCCTTTCTGGCTGTCCTGCCTCATTTTCTTGTGATCTACACTGACGTTTCCGTGTGTGTGTGTGTGTGTGTGTGTGTGTGTGTGTGTATTAGTTGATGTGTGTGGGCTTGTAAATTAAGGACAGCGCTGGAGGCGATGTGGGTGTGTGTGTGAGAGAGAGAGAGAGGGAGAGTGTGTGCTGCTCTCTGTTTACCAACACACACGTCTTTCACGTAGGAATGATCTAAACAGGATGAGATGAACGTTTCCTTTTACAAGCAGAATCACAAGAAACAGCATATGTGCACACACACACAGAGTGGGGGAGCTGTGCAGGAAACAGTGAGCCACAGTCTTGTGAGGAAACCAGGACACTCACAAAAGGAAAGTAAATCTTCTCCCCACCACCTGTCACTCAAAAACCAGCATGCATGATAGTTACAGCGTGGCACAGGTACAGAACACTTCAAAGCTTAACATCAACCAGCAAAAAGGGTGTAGCAGAGTGTACTTACTGGCTGGTGAAGGGGTGCTGTACCCACTGATGGGCAGTCCTGGCAGGGCTGGAGGCGACAGGCTCCCCAACATGTGGGGGAAGAAGTAGGAGTAGGTGGGCATGGGGAAGCCGTTGAGGTGGGGGCCTGGCACCGGGTTGCCCTTCCCAGCCATGATGGCTCAGTCCACCCTCCAGTCACAAACAGACCTCACTGAAAATACCACCTCAACAAGATCGAACAGAGCCACAGAGGAGTCAGTGTGGATTACCGTACTGATTTAATCCCCCATAGGGACGCGGGATGAGTAGATATTCCAAAAGGCTGCCAGGCGAAGTTTGTAAAAAATCTCCTTACGGCTTGGAAACTGGTCCTTAAGATGGCTGCTGTAGATGTCACCAAGACAAATATCCTGCTGGTTTAGTGAATGTGTGTGTTGAGGTTTGAGTTACTAAGGACACAAAGATAAAAAGAGACACGGGGTAGAAGTATAAAAGGGGGCTGTGGAGTGTTTTAGCCTTCCTTTCTCCGGTATTGTGAAACAAGCTGAAAGGCCTTATTTGCGAGAGGCGTTGGGGAGGCTGTAAGGTAGCACAGCCATTCCTTATCTTGAAGATGAAGAGGGAGAAAGAGACAGAAGGCAAGTTGAGTCAAGAACAGGTGACTTTGATGACTGCAGTCAGGAGTGGTGATAGTGGTGATAGGGGTACTAGTGGTTGCAAAGCTTCCACAGGAGCGCAGATTTACTCTTCCACTGCAGAGTGCTCCTAGGGAATGCGCAGATCACATGATGCCAAAACAAAGCTCCTCTCCTTAGACGGGCCTCCTCTTTGCAGTCGCACAGCCTCTGCCTATGGGAAAAAAAAAGAGAGAGAGAGAGCGAGAGAGAGAGAAAGAAAGAGAGAGATCATTTAGTGCTTCAGTGACAAGGTAAAGAGATCGTTTCCCTTTGTACTTAAGTGGTTGAGCAAAACAGTTCTTTTCTTTTGACACTAATTAATGGTAATGTCTCATCTGAAATGTTACAAAAACACCCCATCCGCCTTAATTATCTAATGGAGTGTTAAAACTGTGAAGAGAGCAGTGGGTGTGTGATGTCTCCTCGCAGCTTTGTGTGCTCATACGTGCGCTCATTAACAGTAACAGACTACAAACACTTTGGGAGTTGAGCCAAAATATAAATGGAGAGACCAACACAAAAGAAAACTTTGCTAATTACACCAGTTGCAGAAGCCAGAGGTGAGACGCAAAGTGCCGTTCTGGGACCACTAGAGATTTCTGCTGCAGAGTTTACTTCAAAATTAAGACTAAGACGTGTACAAACAGACCTGTAATCACCACAGAAAGCATGACCTCACATGAGGGCACTGACAACTATACACCCAGAGAGCACATGCAAGAGTAAGAGAGAAACTATTTCATTAAAACAGCTTGTCATAACACAAGCATAGCTTATATTTGACTGTAATGACCCTTCAGTGAGTCAGTGGATGTAATGCACAGCAGTAAAGCTAAGAAGAATTGCAACACACACACAAATACACTCAGACCTCACTGAATAAGCAGGAGGAATGTGTCTTTGCATGAGCAGTGTTGCTGCTCAGGAATGTGGCACTCTAACATGAATCACACCAGGACATCATGGATGAACTCCTGTAAAGAGAGAGAGGTCAAGTCAGACATGTTTGTGTGCCTGTTCCCACTTGTATGATGTAGATAAAGCATGAGGATATGACAAGTTAGAGGGACGCACTGGCGGCGGCATTGTGCATATAGGTGACAAATTAAAGGAAAAACCAACATTAAGCGTCTCCGGAAAGTGTTTGGCAAAGACAAGCCAGCAAAAGAAAAAGCTTCATTTACCTCGTACACAGTCTCTGAAACTCTACTGGAGAGATAAACACCGTCTCTTACAAAACATATTCCCTCATCTGATGCTTTAATAATGTGGTCCAAAATCTCCTAATGGTGTTCAATTGAGGTCAAGATCTGGTGAGTGCCTTTCATTACAGAGCGCTGGAGGATTTCAGGTGTGTTTTCATTTTGTTAATCTATTTATACATTAGAAAGTCTGGCTACTGTTTTCTATTTATTTTAATTAAGTTATTTAATATTTTCCTACACAGGAGAGGCTATTATGTTGGTTATACACAGCGCACTCAGCACCGGAAGTTTCAAAGTGCTTTGTTTACAGACATTCGTCATTTCTAAATAGTACATTTTAATCTTGTTGGATAACGGTTAATGGTCGGTTAATGGTTGGTAAACGAGCATCGGCTATTGTTCAGAAAAATTCATTTTCATACTGGTCAAGCTACTCAGTGACCCATTAAAACATTTATTTTACATTCATCTTGTCTTGTTTATTTGATAGGGCTCCTCCTTACAGGTCCAGAATCACTGTCAAATCTGCTCCCACCATCTTCACTGACTCTATCTGACATGTGATACAATGTTTAGAAACTACAGAAGAAACTCTTGTAGAAAAGCTTTTTTTTTTGATAACCTGTGATAACAGTACAACATTCTTTGGTGTAACCGTCAGAAAACTGTTCTCTGCGATTCCATAGGGGCTCGGTGCGTGACCTGTGCATGTGTGAGCATGTGTGTGTGACTGTATACCTACATGTAAGAAAAGTGAGTAACTACTTACGGGAATAAGTTACCAAACTGCAGTAAGAGTGTGTGCCGGTGGGTGTATGAGCGAGCATACGTGTGATACGTCTCTTAATCAGATGGAGAGCTGATTTTATTGGCTTGGCCCTCTATTAGGCACCGTATTTTTATTGATCTGTCCAAAGTGCTCTGGAGTCACCCTGTCACAGTGAGCTGGTGTGTGTGGTGGTCAGGGGTTGTGGGCTGAAGGGTGCGTTTATATTAGTCCGAAAGCTTTACTAGCATTTTTAAAGCCCATGGGAGTTAGATATAGTTTTATTTGCTTTTAAAGCCGCCACGCACCCCCACCCCCTCCTGACTAGCCACCCATTAAACCGAAAGAGAGGTAAGACTTAAAGGGAACATATAACAATTTCATTTCTGGTTCTATAATACAAAGTAATACACAACCATTACCATTATGAACCTAGGCCTCGATACACTCACACATTGCACACTGGCACGATCATGTAAAATGCATCAGCACTGTCAAAGATACACAGTGAAGTGATGTAAAGCCCTATATATTTTAATGCAACACCCAGAGGCCACAGATGCTGAACTGGGTCTTTCAGTGAGGAACTACAACTCACTGGGACACTGGGAGAACCCACAGGCTGGAAATGGGCCACTTCCTTCAACATTATCATTACTGCATCTAGTGTGGGCACCATAAGAGGCTGTTCTGAATGATAAGCGACAACACATTACCATGCACTTACCCCAGCAGCAACTTTGTTGTGGCGCTGCCAGATCTAATTCTTTTTACTGATGTCACGGCAGACAGAAAGGGATATTGTGGCTCCAGCACAACCAGCTTTTCTTACATGTTGTGAGAGATACAGGCAGATGAGTCGGACCTAGGGGTAAGCAAAGTTTCTACTCACTTTTTGATTTATAATTAGAGACTGAGAAACATCCTTGAACTTGACCGTAGATTATCAAAATGATATCTGTGCTGGAAAGCATCCAAACAAGTGTGACAAAATTAATAATTTAATAAATTAATTAATAATATCTAACTTTTTGTCCCTATTGCGCTGCAGCAGACGCATGTAAAGCATAAAATGAAAATAACCCCAACATGAATCTTTGAATTATTTTCTTATATTTTAAACACTTTAAATATTGATGAGTCCTAATATGAGTTTACTTTAAGTTCAAATTAAATCTTGACATGGAAATATGTCATGAATGAGGCTCAGTGTCTGGAGCTGCGAGCACACAAACATTTTCTGATGCATGTAAACAATGTCTGACTGGCGCAGCTGAGGCATTTCAAACACACACACACACACACACACACACACACACACACACACACCACTGTATGATGAATTAAGGCATAACTTGGGGTCAGTATAATCTGCTGTGAAAACTGCACACGCAACACCAAAGCTGGGTAAAGCTGCTGACATGCACTCCACATCCTCCTTCCTGTCAATGTACACAAACCAATCACAATTGTCACAAACAGCTGCGGGTAAGGCTGAAATCCTTTCACACAAGTGTAAACATGCAACATTTCAAATAACAGATACACACACTTTTAAGTTTGTACATAGATGTGTTTATATGTGCATACGTATATATACAATATATGCACATATAAACACATGGACAGATAGCTATAATTTTCTAGGTCTCCTCATGCACACATCTCTTTTCTCCTGATGCCCTTCACACACACACACACACACTGCATTAACGCAAACACACTAATCTCTCCTCCTTTCCTCTGTCAGGGCGCTCTCGAATCTCAGCTGCATGTGCCTCCCACTGTATGATGTATGTGTTCTATATGATACAGCTGACACACAAGGTCACTGATATGGAGAGGAAAAAAGGGGAGCAGTTGTTTACATAATGCTGTACGGATGCTGGTCGTCATTGTAGTATAGATGTTCCCAAGTACTGACAAGGCCGACGAGGCACGACTCACATAAATGTGCATAAGTACAAACAGTGAAGACGATAAGACACTGGAGGAAAACAGGTGTAACAAACAGGAATGTGAACTTTCTGTGTGCAGGTGTTACATGTGCACGTAAAAAATTCACTCACACACTTGCCTACTGCACAGACAGCTATAAAGCTGAAACATGAACTACTGTAGACTAAAAACAGACATAGATTGAGTATAGACAGCTACAATGATGAGGTGCCTATAGAAGTGCATAGGGACCCTGGGGCCTGGAATTGAGCCATTAATGTACATCTTTTCAAAGAGTTTCTAACAGTTCCTCTGCATCCTTTATAGCTTTATCTGTCTCTTTTACTATTATATGACCAGCCCATATCTGCCAAATACCTTTCAACATACTCAAAGGCACACAGGCAAGGTGCTGTATAGAGGGCAGCTCCTGAGGGGATATATGTGATCACTTACAGTAGGGGGAAAAGTAAACAAACAATCTGGATCACATGGTCTTAACTCTGTGTTTGGCATGTAGCGGGAAGAGAGAAGGAAGGGTCAGAGGTCATGGGGCACAAGAGACTGTAATTGGATGTGACAGCAAATGCTGAATTAATAATCGGAAAAAGCAGCAAATGGCAGCGTGAGGTTGGGGTAGATGAGTGGACAGCACAGTAAACACAGCCACGGGGGATGGCAAATACACCGCATGACATACAGAGACACTCTGGTGTGTACATAAATAGACAGAGGTGCATGTTACATGTTTGAGCGCACACACACACACGCGTCCACGGATGCGTGAACGCGGGGTCCAAAGAGGTCAGTGACAGACAGTAAAACAGACACCAGTTGTTGTCAAGGACTTGAAAAAAAATAGCAGCACAACTATTGAAATGATAATAACCATACACACACACACACACACACACACACACACAGTATGAACACAAGCACACAGCAACATTTATACCAATGATTTATGATGTGGGTGCTACATATCGCTGTGACATGAGCAGCTGGTGGCAACAGCACTACAGCTCAGTGTGTTGCTAATGCTATTGAGTTCAGTGCAACTAGCCACATGGTTATGTTAATGCTACATCTAACATAGGTTTGTTAGCTGCCAGTAGAGCTGTGCCCCAAGTCACGGGCTGCATGCTTCAGAGGAAACTCTGTCTACAAAGGTGCGGCCTCTGCAGAGGTTGTGGACCGTGAAGGCTGACCTACGAAGGATTTCCACTTTGAGTCACTAGCTCTGCTCGCCCTTATCACTGCATCACAAAGCGCCACTCCTGACGCCTAGCAACTTTGACAACACAACATTTTCTTTTTATTGTTACCATTTTTTTAATTGTGGTTTTAAGCCCCTTGGTTTTTAACAGTTTTTTATGGATAGGTTGGGCCGTGAAGGATCCACCTGTCAGAGCCTCCGTTGCCCAGGAAAAGGAGGCTGCATTTGAAGGAGCCCTTGAAATGGGAAAGCTCAGTCCTGCTGCTGGTCTTCAAATGCACTCCCTGAATTGGAACACAGCTTAACAATAGCTTAGCTTCTCACAAAATAGAGCAAATGTTTGTTTTTAAGGAAATGTTATTGTATTGTAACTGCATTATACAATTATAAGTGTAAACCTACACAGTACAGTGAACTGATCATTATGGCAATCTTCAGTCCTTTGTAGTCTTATCTTATAACAGCCCGAGGTAACAAATATTGAAGAATAAACACAGTGTCAAGTCAGTTGCTATCACATTGATAAACAGTATCTGCTACTTTATAAATGCTGTTCCTTTCCTGAACATGTCATTTGAATATGGCCGATGTGTTGCGCCTGCTGTTTCAAATGACATCACAGTATTTCAGCATTTAAGATTGAGACAGATGATTGGATGAGAATTCCTCTGTAATGGCCTAAACATAAAAACCACATGGATTTACACAGAAACCACTTCACAGGGAAGACTACAGGCTGCCAGCCCAGAGTGGATTGTCAGTCCTTAACAGCACAGAGTGAGCGCCGACTGCAGCCTGTATGGCTTTGCAGTGGTAAACATAATGGAGGTCGCTGAAGCACGATGCATTGAAATTTTTATGAGGACAGCAGCGTGGGTGGATATATACGTCAGAAGTGAGATGGGACTTGGGGAGTGAATGAGCATGAGCATGAGTGTGTACATACTGCACATTTTGAGAGCGTGTGCGTGTGTGTGTGTTTGCGTGTGTGTGTGTAGTCTCATGTACAGGGAAGTGCACGTGTCAGACAAACACATGCATACACATCAACAAGTGTCTAAGCGTGTGGGTGGTGTGTGCGGTCACGCATGCAGCCTGTGTGTGTGCTTATTTACGTGTGTCCAAGTCATGCCCTGAACTACATTTGCATGCCATCTTTGATCCCTGAGGGAGTGTCTTACAGTACACAGCATTTACTGTATATTACTTGCACTGATGGGATGGATTTTGCATAAAGAGTAGACCACATGTGCAGCGGAGGGAGGAGGGGGTGGAGGCAGAGTGGGACACTTTGACAAGTCGCTAACACGGAACTTCATCTAATAGAGTTGAATTATTTAGGACAGAAAGGGTCTTGCAAGGTTAGTGAGTCAGAGAAAGTCACTAATAGTTTGCACAACCTTGCCTATTACATTTTACTAAATGACGGTGGAGATGCATTGAAACAGACCAGAACTGGAAGAATTCCCAGGACTAGTTTGCTGGAGTGAGCCGCCTTTAATAAAGTAACTTTAAATCATTTAGAGGAAGTTTTTTATTTTTAGAAAATTCATGTATATGTCATGTAACTGCAATGCCTTGAGTTCAGCACTATTCTGATGCAAAAGGCGCAAAAGTGCAGTGATGCCTTCGTTTGTTGTCATTCTCCACAACATTACAGGCATGTAAACACAGTGACACAATAACTGAGGCAAAGTCACAGAAGTTTGGTGGGTGGATAATTTAATTAGTTCCCCCCAAACCATCGAGCCAAACTGCCACAGCTTTACTGTAATAGCCCTTTTCCGCTGCATGGTGCAGGATCAATTCGACTTTTTTGGTTTTCCATCGGGCAAGCGTTGTGGATTGTATCTGGCACCTGGTCCTTTTTTTGCTATCACCTCCGACGAGGTTCCAAGTGAGCTGAGGCGATGCCCAAAAGGTGACGTGAAAACACTGCAGGCGTCTGATTGGTCAGGGAGAATCGTCACCACTGTGTGATCATAGTGCGACGCACAGCCAAGTGGCTGTATGTCATTATAGCCCGTTATATTTCTGTTAGGGATTTTGCTACACTTTCAGTTTGTGGCAACCTGCTTGAATTGAGGACGTGCAGACGTTTCTCGGTTTGGTATTTCCCTTGACATCCTCCACTGCTCATGTGTGCTGTGTTGAAGATGACGTCACTATAGAATTGCACATCATCGCTATGGTATCAACACCACATTGAGGAGGAACTACCCACTGTGGAAGAAGAAGCACCTGGTACCAAAAGCGAATAGAGTCAAGTAGATTTCAGTCGAGTTGAGTTGGTACCATGCAGTGGAAAAAGTGAGTCACTCACTTTAGTATTTGAGATAATGGGCCGAAGAGGAGCTAAAAACAACTATTTCCAAACATCAATCTAATATAGTTTGAGATCTAAAGAAACTAAAATAGCTGCTGCAATTCATTTCATTTTTGCAGGATTATTATAAAGCAGAGATTACACTGATGCATTTGATGGATTATTGCTTAATCCCTTAGTCTTCTACTCCTCTTCTTTCACATAAGTAAAATGTAACACGAGTGCTCCTCCCAACTATCTGACCCAACAGTACTTCCACCTCAGCGCTCCTTCCACCTGTGTGGCTTCGAGATGGTCAGAGTCGTAGTGAGTTGAGGCATTGTGGGTGAGAGAGAGAGCGGGAGGTGGGAGCTACTTCTCGATGACAGCCAGAAAGTGTGGCGCAAGAGGGCTAAAGGGTGCTAAGTGCGCATCCAGGGCGGTGAGAATCCTCAGCCATTTTGCCAAGGGCCCCCTGTAGGTTGAATCCACTTGTCAGCGAAGCAGGCTGGGTGACATTTCTGCCTCACCTCAGAAAGGTCAGCCTTTAATTATCTCAAATGCCAGCAAGCACTGCACCTGCAAAAAATAAACCTAGGGATGAGCTGCGTGTGTGTCAGGTTAAGATGGTAGCTTTCTTCCTTCACACAAAATGAGCGCTACTGCGGCTGCCCGTGCAGAACTGGACCATCTGCCCACCCACCATGCATGCATGCATATGGGCCCATAAACACACATACACAGCGAAACCCTGACAGATGCAAACGCACACACGCACACACTAGCTAACTGTGTCAACCAAAGTCAATAAAACCTACAACTAAAGTCGGCTGCCAACCCACCCTTTAAATAAAGAGTGTCAGATGAAGAGTGTTAAATCCTAGGAACACCAGCAGCTTCTAGGAACATCCCTGTACAAATAAGCTGCCATCTGTATAGGTAGACAGATTGTAGACCTATAGATAGCATGAGGCGGTGCTTCTGCTAAATATGGGTCAGCTACAGTATGACGCACAGCTGAGATTACCCTCTACTTATCAATATCACAAATTAAGAACCAAGATTTAGGAGACATATGGGGTGTTCTTGCAAAATTATGCATTCAGCAAGCCAGATTATTTTCCAGTGAGAAAATGCAGGCATATCTGGCAGAGCAGCGTTTGCTTTCGAGCTACTCACTGTAGCTATTCAGCTCGGTCAATATTTGCAGGGGGCTATGGTAACAGCAAAGCTCCCACACCCGCATCAACACACTCCCCCGTATGCTTAACACTCAGCCTCACATACACACACAAAACCAACACACTGCCCAGAAAGTCCCACTCGTGCTCAAAGGAGGTCGGGGAGACAAAGGGCCATAGATCATCAGTGCGGACGGCGTGCGGCGAGCTCCTTGTGTCCAGGTTTTTCCGGCATTTTTCTCTCGTTCTGAGAAAACATGGAGGGCCGGTCCCTATTGTTTACACAGCTGGCTCCATGGAAAGGATTGCTTAATATGAAATATGAAGAGAGTGGAGAGGTGAGAGCGAGAGAGCTGGAAAGAAAAGAGGGAAGGGAGCCAAGTGAGAGGGGTGGGGTGGGAGGGGATAAAAGGCCATCGCAGAGAGGGAGTTAAAGGCTAAATGTGCTCTGGATCGGGGGACATAGGAAGTGAGCAATACAGATAGAGTCAGAGAAACGTGCTGGGAGAGGAGGTGGTAAAAACTCCAAAGGAAACAAAGCAGTAAGATAGAAGAAAGTAATATGGCAACACTGAGGAAAAGAAGTGTGCACACAGAAGGTGCAGTGAGACTAAATGAGAAGCAAAGTGAGAGCAAACAGAACATGGAGCAGAAAGCCCTGAGGTTTCCTAGTGGTGAGGGAGTCATGCCTCCTGCGGTCTTGGGTCTGTAGTGCATATTATTCTTTCCCAACAGTCACACACGGCTTCCACTCCCTCAGTCCTGCCTCACCAGCCCTCTGGTACTGTCCTGACAATCTCTGCTTTCCTTCAGTCCTTCACTTACCCCCTTTAATAATTTATCAGACAAAACCTCAGGCTCACTTTCTTTGATGTGTTATTTGGATTTCTTCTAAAAAACCAGCGCTGTAGGTTCGTCTGTGTTTTTCTCACACACAGGAACAGAGAGCCCAGGGATGACTATTGACAGTATCACAATAAAAAGACTCCAGTTCGCTTTGAAGGGAAGGAGCCGGTGCCTTAAGACTCTGAGATGCCACACCAGCATCACTTTATGTTCCGCCACAGGTGCCTGTGTATGACCTGAGTGTGCTATAATGATGATCCAGCTATAAAAAAAATACCTCTCTTTATATAATCTAGGGCCACAACTGACAATTATTTTCATTATTAAGTATTATTATCATTTTGGCGACGAAATATCAGAAATAATAAAAAGTGTCCACCACAATTTCCTGAAGCCCAAATTGGTTTATTCAAACTGCATGTTTTGTCCAACCGACAGCCAAAAACCCAAATATATTCAGGTTATAATCATAGAGGACAGCAAATATTAACGGATGAACAATATAGAAGTAGCAAATTTTTGCTTAAAAAGTACTTAAATAATTAATTGAAACAACAACAACCACATTTAATAATGTTGAAATGCGACGAACCTGTGTAGCAGTGAACTACAATCATCCACTTAGTCTTGTGTGCAAGCAACAATCCAGTGTCATTAAATCCTTCAATCTGAATGACCATGGAAGCCCATCATAATTACTACGGTTGCAAGAGGTCGCCTAACAAACTCCTCCATACAACTAAAGAACAGTCATTACTAACAATAACGTGAAACTGAGAATCAAATTAATTAGATCTCATTCACATGAAAGAAAGTGAAGGCCATTTGAAAATGGAAAGCTGAGTTACTAATCACTGTAAAGGCAGAGAGTCCACTTCTCTAACAACAATGCCCTGTTTTGTACAAGGAGAAGGAGCTGAGTGAGTCCAAACATGCGTAAGCACACGTATTAGATTGTGCGTGTGCATGTATGTGTGTGTGTGTGTGTGTGTGTGTGTGTGTGTGTGTGTGTGTGTATGTGTGTGTGTGCGTGTGTGTGTGTGGCTCTGGAGTGGCTCCGTCAGTCCACCCCCAACCCTGTTCCAGTTAGCGGGAGAGGTCCGGCGCAAATGAAATCCATATTTTTGAGCAGGACTCCAACAGACTCAATGCCCCCTACCAGCTAACACACACAAACACACACACACGCACACACACACATGCACACGCACGCAAAACATCTACAGTCAAACCACTTAAGCTGTCATATTCCATATGCATAAACATAGATGGGTGCACACACCTTTAGCAGGACGTTTACATCACTCTCTATTCTCATAAGGGAACAGAACACAGCTGGCTCAAGAGGATGTTTCATTTTTCCTCCAGCAGACACACACTAATCAACTGTGCATGTATGTGTGTGTGTATATGTGTGCGTGCGTGTGTGTGTGTGCATTCTCCACCTCAGCATGTACCTTTGTGTGTGTGTGTGCCTGCCTATAAGGTTGTGTCACCTTTGTGTACCTATTCAGGATATTGGGCTAACAATGTTATGCGAAACACTTCAGCGCATTTCAACACAGAAGATCCAATGACACGAGAGCCAATGACGTACTAAAGTGCAGGGCCCCTTCCTGTTTATGCCGCCACTCGCCCGCTGAAGGATCAAACAAGATCCACTCCTCAGAGCGGGTGTGCCCTCTTAAAAGGGACAGTGTGTGGTTCCTCCAGGCTGCCAATAGTTAAGCCATAAGAGGAAGATGTTACAATTTAACCACCAATGACAACTAATGGTTTATTATTGGTAAATGATTTCTTGCATTAGCATCTGTGTTTTCCTTTGGTTATATGTGTGTATTGGAAGGAACTACTCTGTGCAACAGTGTGTACCCATATGAGTGTGGTTAGACATGAATCTCTGTGTAGTACTGCCAAGTGTGGATGTCTTTGTATTAAGCATTGTGTGTGAGTGTGAGTGTGTGTGTGTGTGTGTGTGTGTGTGTGTGAATCAAAAAACTGGTTTGACTCGCCAGTTATCGTTTTGTTTATAAAAGAGTACATTCAGTTACTTGAACGATCGACCATATTGTGTCTGTAACTGTTTGTACGTCTGCATATTCACAGAGCTTCATCTGCAGCACAGTGGATGGAGGCAGGGGGGCTCTAAATAGGCCAAGGACA
Organism: Seriola aureovittata; assembly: GCF_021018895.1. Lineage (NCBI taxonomy): Eukaryota > Metazoa > Chordata > Actinopteri > Carangiformes > Carangidae > Seriola > Seriola aureovittata. The sequence continues at coordinate 6,750,821 of NC_079384.1, forward strand.
GATACCTATGTGGCCCATTTGTTCAAACGTGACCTTCACAACACAACACTGTCAGAGGCTTAGAGCTACAGTACATAAGATGTTTGTGGAAAAATTATACAAATACATACAGCTTTGCCTCTGTTATCCTTCGCTCAGACCAATACAAACCCTGAATAACAGCACAATGGGATACACTGGTGGGGGTAAATTGGGGTGGGGTAAATTCAATCCAAGAAGTCCAGTTAGAGTAGAAGATTCACAGGTTTGAAAGTTCATCAGACTCTACTGCACGGAAGTTTGGAACAGGTCTGCAAAGTTATCATGGTGACAACAATGTTATCTTTCATCGTGATGATTGCCAGATAAACAGTAGAAATACAGAGTTTGTTTTACAAAGATATCTACCACACACGTGCACTTTCATGTATTTGACGGCAGGTAATGAGAATCCGGTTCAACTTGACGGCCCTGCATTGTTTCAGCCAAACCCGGAAATCATATGCGTTTACAACTAAACTGCAACAAAAAAATAGATTTTGTGGGAAATGTATTGACCAGATTATGTTTCCTCTCAACATAATGAGGTTGTTGTTAATGTTGTTAATTTACATGGTCATGCTGAGGCACTCACACCCTTTCGTTATGGTTATGGGGAGAGATTTTGACCCGGTTTAATATAGAACACATTCACAGTGACTTCAGACAAAATGTGTTTATTTACGTTTAACCAAAACCACAATCTTTTCCAAACCGTCACCAAAGAGCTTTTGTTGTCTGACCTCTGTGGGTGTGAAGTCCGATCTCGGGTGTGACAGTTGTGTGTGGCTGAACATTGCCTCTGAACACAATCCAGCCTGCGATTGCATTTCCTACAAAACATATTTGCTGTTGCAGTTCGGTTCTATATAAATGTAATTTCTAGGAGACAGGGTTGTTTTTCACACACCAGCGAAAATGGACACTGGCTCTCTGCAGCTGATTGCCAAATGTTAACCAATTTCAGGATGCTGTTCCATTTGGAGCCACTAATGGGTAGCTTTAAGTTCCCTTTTATTTCAACCAACAGAACTAACAATAGTGACAATAAATTAAAGAGCCATTCTATTCTAAGAAGGTATCACTTCACAACATCAGCCTCCGCTATGACGCCATCTAGATTTTCCACTGAAACTGAGTCTGTACTATCGCTGTGTTTGACGACAACACATCCACTAATATATATTGCAGGTATGACATTTCCTGTACATCAGACGCAGTGGTGTTGTCCCTGAATATTAGTTTATATCTTTGGCATTTAAGCCAAGACGCTCAGCAGTTTACAATGAATGCTACAATAGAATGAGCTGCAATTGCTGCACCACTGACATTGTTCACTTTGAGGTTCAAAGCTTTAGTGCCATTTGCAGATATGTGGGAATGTGAGTGACAACATGGTCGCTATAAAAACAGACCAGTCTCAGCAGTAAGTCAGCAGTCTGTAATGGTTGTGCCCACAGATCAATATGGGATGAAATTTCCATGACAGTTGGGTGCTGCAGTGTGTGATCGTCAGAAAAACCACCAGTGTGGACACGTCAGATGACAGCATTCCCCGGTTGCTGCTGCTGCTGCTGCTCATTGTGGTACTGGTCCGCATTTAACAACCCTTAGCAAAGTACGCTTCACTCTGCATGTCAACCCCCCCCCAAGGAGAAACGCATATTTCCATAGCTCACCACTGGTGCCATCAATGAGACAAGCACGCCAACGGGAGCAATATGTGGGGCACAGCGAGATCACTCAGAGCGCTGCCTGCTGCTGTGTATGTGTGTGTGTGTGTGTGTGTGTGTGTGTGTGTGTTCATGTGTGCTCATGCCTATATGAAACAATGGAGTGGAGGCATGGGTTTGTGGGTCAGGACAAACATACAGTGGATGAACACTACAGACTGATGGCCAACATGCTATGACCTCTCTAGGACACACGCATAAGCTTGTGTGTTTGTCTGTGTGTGTGTGTGTGTGTGTGTGTGTGTGTTTGTGTGTGTGTGAGATTGAGCTGCCTAAGGATGCCCAAAGGTCACTGTACAAACACTAAAGCTGCAAGATTAAGAACATACATTAGCCAAACGCACACACTAATACGTATGCATATAAATCTGACATCTGGAAGCATGCGAAACAATGTACAAATGTAAAAGCAACAGCTGGATTAATCTGTATCCTGCTTAATAACAGGGTTCATGACCGGAATGACCTTATAAATGTGTGCGTGTGCGTGTGTGTGCGTACTTAAATCGAGCATGCAAGAGAAAGAGAGAAGTTGAAAGAAATAAAGTGAGAGATGATGGTAAAGACAAAAATAAAATGGAAAGAAAGGAAAATAACCTCCCCAGAGAAAGAAGAGAAAGCAAACAAGAGCAAAACTGTGATACTCATCTTCTCTTCTGCTTCTGCCCTCCATATTCTCTCTCTCTCCCTCTCCCTCTCTCTCTCCCTCTCCCTCTCTCTCTCTTTTCAGTCACACTCTCTCATATACACACTCAAAGAACAAATATCAAGCATGAGCCTCCCTCTCTTCCCTCGCCTGCTCTCCAGGAGTCATAAAACTCACATTTAAAAATGCATGGGCTCCATAAGCTGCCAGGCCTATCTATTAACTGTGTTATAGTGTAGCTGGCTATAGCTGCTGACGGCAGCCAGGGAATGCTGCTTTCCATTAGGGGAGAGGGAGAGAGGGAGAGAGAAGAGGAGCAGGAGGAGGAGGAAAGGGGATGAGGGATGAGGGGAAAGACAGAATTTACTCATTTTTCTTTCTCCCATGGCACTGCAATCTGATGCCTGGGTGTTTGGGTATGTGTGAGAGGGGGGAGGCAGTGACTTCAACATGTAAGCCTGCATAAGTATAAATGTGTATATGTGTCTATGTGCAAGGTTTGTGCGTGTGTGTGTGTGTGTGTGTGTGTGTGTGTGTGTGTGTGTGTGTGCCTGTGGCTGAGGCGAAAAGTAATTGTTTCGACTGTTTCTGGGAGATTTTCCCCAGAGTCCTCAGGCGCTCACCAGATGACTATTGATTGGTTAATTGATTGATTGGCATCTGGCCGACAGTGAGTCAACAACATCATCACTCTTCATGTGGGCCCCGGCACCCCATTCAACCCCACCCCTCCACTCTCTGCCAGGCTTGCTTATCATGGTGCTTTACAACATTCAAATAGCGAGTAATTCAAGAAGCAGCTGCATTTCTCACAAACTCCTCAATAATAATCCACTTTCAGGACCTTAAATAATGTTTTATAGTGATAGGTGTACGTGCTTTTTAACTTCACTCTCTGCTACTATTTTCTAATTGAAATTTTTTTTTTTTTTTTATCACCCTCTTTTCCACAAAGGCCACCTGCCAGTTTGTGCTCGCTTCCACTTTGGTCATTGGAAAAAATGGAATAAGGAAAAACAGAACAGTGGGACTTCGATAGAAACTAAAAATAAAATGTGACTATTAAGCATGACTGTATCTGACTGTTCTCATTTAACTGTGCAACCCTCCTCACCTAAGCGTCCTTGAGCAAGACACTGAACATCAACCTGCACTTGATAAGAGCATCTGCTTAATGTCTTTGAATTAAAATGTAAATGAGGTTGCGATGGCTCGGGTGAGACTCCAACATGCCAGTGTGCATTTCTTCTTCATGGTATTTTTTTCCCTCTCCTCAGCCCCACCTCACTGTGCAAGTACGAGTCAAACACAGACTATGAAAACGAATGAGCTCGCACCTAAAGCAGCGGTGACACTTAGCAACGCAGCTCCTGTCCCTTTAATGGACCATATAGACAATATCGAAGGTATTTCAATTAACAGACAATGGGATGACATGAAATACTGATATATAGGAAGGGTTGAGAGACGTGTGAGAATGAGGCGGTAACAGCGGCACCTATCCCTTGAGTGGACCAATCGTAGACAATAGGAGTTAATAGGAAATGTAAAATTATGATGTAGGCTCCGTCTAAAGGGGTGAGTGACACCTGGGAGTGAAGCTGTTACATCTTAATGCACTGCTGCCAACAGGATGAAACAGCTCCGCATATAGGGGGTGGAAACCATCTGAAGGTCGCTAATAGCAGCCGCTGTCAGTCTCACATTAACCTTGAGAACAGCCAGGGGACTGCGTTAGCCCTGTTGACCTCTCTTTTTCACACACACACACACGCGCACACAACCCCCATTATGTCCACATGTATGACTGAAGGGTGACTATGAGTGTGTGTGTGTGTGTGTGTGTGTGTGTGTGTGTCTATCCCTCTTCCTGTGTCTTTTAAGCACCATCAGTAGGATTAAATCAGTCCATCACAGGCTGCTGTAACACCATACAGGCTGTCTGGGCGGGAGTGAAATCACCTAAACCTTTCTGGTTGCCCCCAGGGTTAGGGTCCACGCAGACCAGTAATAGCACTCCCTAAGCTAATTTTGTGTACACAGATGTGCATACACGTGTACAAATGTGCTCTTTGGCTCGGGGCGGAACAACTGCCACACAACGAGTCACATTTGTGCGTGTTTATGTGAGTTTGACAAAAGAGGCAGCTAAACAGACAAATCTACAAAAGCATAAGTAAAAAATCTGCAGTGACTTTATCTTCCCAACTTTTCTATTCAGTTCAGTTCACACTGTTCATTTATATATTGAGCAACCTCCAACAACATTCTGCTACTCGTATCTACGGTAAAAATATACACAGCAAACTCATTCCTTGTAGTACAAACTGCAAAAATGCAAAACAAACGGTATCAATATCAACCTTGACATTTTGGAAACAGAGCAAGAAGCATAACTCCAGTGAAAGCTGGTTGTGTTTTTCTGTTTGGCCTGACTGACAACCAAGGATCGTGTGTTGAGGGATGGCTAGGTGGGGCGCTGCCCACATGTTTTCAGTCAGCTTTCACTGGCAGGAGGAGAGACAGAACATGGAGGATAAAGTGAGAGAGGCTTATAGAAAGGCAGAGATTGAGCAGGAAAACAAAGAAGCTTCTTTTTTTTTTTTTTTTTAATGAAATTGTTGCGATGGCTCCCTGGGAATGAGTGAGTGCATGATCAAACACACATTGACCTAATTTTGTGCCACCCATCGCCGTGAAGCAGAGGGAAGAGAGATCCAAGAAGATCAACACTGGAGAGAATGCGCTGAAATCCAGGAGGCCAACACTTTACGTTTTCCATGAAGGAGGCGTCCAACACGGTGCTCCCTTTGAAATCATTTCAAGTATTCCCTTGAAATAAAGAATGAAATTGACATGAAATAATCAATGGCCTCACGTGGAGAGCAAACTAAAATACTGTGAGCGGTTCTGCAGCGTGTGAAAGGCAGTTTCATCAGTCACATATGGACAGCTCCGGTGCTGAACTGAAGCTAGTAAACGCAGCAGATGTGAGCACAAACACAAAAACAGTGATAATGAGATTTTTCTGTCTTTTTGATTTTTTCTTTCTTTAAAATGCTAGATTGTCACTTGAATGTAAACATATGTCTTTTTTTTCTTTTTTTTTAAGGCATTTGCTGAAATGACTAATGTTGTTGTTGTTTTTCTGGCTTCTGTCTTTCAAACTGCCAGGCCTGCGTCTCCGCTGAACCTGTACGCCTTCACCAACCGCTTAGGTCCATGGCTTGAGCTAATTGCCAACCCCTGTCGTCTACTTTCCCATCTGACTGTCCTCACAAACACTGGACCTATGACGGTGCAGAAAGCTTTTAAAGGGCTAACATTTGTGCTTGAGTGGCCAGAACATTGTGTGCAGCACTGCCTGTGCCCGTCGCTGTTTCCAGTCCACTCGCAGCGCTGCTGTGCTACTGCGACTGGACTGGAGGGATATTTATAGAAAGCTGTTGACAATATCACATCCCCAAACGGGTGTAATCGTATTATGCTGGAGGTGCTAAAAGCCTTGAGATGGGAAAGAACGTCACTGGAGGAAACAGACTGAGGCACACAAGCACCGTTCCCAGTGAGTCTCGGGAGCAAGAAGCTTAGAAGCAGAGTGGGAGGAGTAGATAAAGAGAGACGTACATACAAACTCAGCATGCGAGGAGAAAAGAGTCAGAGAAGGAAGAAAGAATCACAAGGAGGTGGGTTTCTGACAAGTCGAGAGATGACAAGGAAGGGTGAGATGCAAATGAAGGTGTTGGTTCAGAGCGTGAGGTTTGCTGTTGGGGGATGGGGGGTGTGGCTCAGGTTGGAGACTCGATCGTTTTGACGGTGTTCGGTATCGGCAGCTCTGAAGGTTCAAGCCGGCCACGGCGATGATAGATGAAAGACTGAACTTTAATCAGAATGGCGCCTGGAGCATTTTCAGGGAGGTAAACAGGTTAATCAGTCAAGCCCTCCTTCCATCCTCCCTCTCATTCTCCCCTACTCTTTCCTCAGCACATGACCACTTCTGACACTGGCACGCCATTCGTCTCTTTCCCATCAGCACCTCGCCCTGCTCCTTCTCCCTCCTCCACCATACACCCTTAATTTTTCCCCTACCCTGCTTCAGATCTCTGCAACCAGTGAGAGAGGGAAAATAGTCAAACCCCCCCCCCGGAGCTCATACCATCAGGCATATCCCACTATCATATGAAGGGGAACTTGAACATCAAAGCCCTCCGTCAGCCCGTTTAATATCTCACAGCATCATCCACCATATAACTATGAGGTGGGAGGAGAGCATTCAGCAAATGGAGGCTATTCATATGCTCTTGGTTTCTTGCGTTATTGCCCCTCCACTAGCCTGTATCATGGGAGGAAGATAATCTATGATCACTCCATATCTTTAAAAAACCTTCAAACAAACTGTGCTGAAATCAAAATCCAGTGAGGCAAAGGCAGGAGAGAAAATAGTAGAGGGAGCAGCCAAGCATTATCCATTGTTCCCGCTGCCCCAAGGGTTTATTTATTAAAATGGCCCTGTCTTACTGCCTCTCCAAGAAACCGCCAGGCATACTGGCCTGCATAAAAACTTGTGCAACATGCTGAACAGAGCCAAATTACTGCACGCCTGACCACCGGACATTTTAAACAAGCTGCAACTGTAAAAAGGAAACCAGGAACTAAGAATTCCCACGAGTTTACGGCCCAAGCCACATTCCATGTTTCTGTCATCCATCTCGTACATACAAACTTCTCTCTCTCTCTCTCTCTCTCTCTCTCTCTCTCTCCACAAGAAAAATAAACAATCAACTCTAACAAACCACTTTGGCCAGCCGAGTGTGAACCTTACAAAGCCTTAACAGCTCCTGTGGAAAGAGGCCACGTCCAATCTGAAATTACCCACACCACACTGCATTTAGGCAGTTGTTGGGACTCCGGAGGCAAGATTATATTTTGTTGTCTGGGATTTCAACCACAGACTTTTGGTGAGCAATCAACAAGGGCCGCCTCTCGCCAAGATAAACTTCACAGGCCGTTGCCACTCATTTGCCGGCTCGGCTGCTCAGCTCTGCCTCATTGTTGCTGTTGAGCATCAAAGTGGTCGCTTCGCTAGTTTTGAAGTGCAGATTAGGTTTGAAATAAATGCTCGTCTTGTTCACATTTGTCCAGGATATTGCAAAAGGACACTGGTTGTGCAATACGAGTTAGGAAACACATTTTACAGGAGGCCTTGAAGGGGAACAGAGGAGGGAATGCTTATTTGGGGACCGTGTACACACTTAATGCTGGGAACTCTCCGACTGCATTTGTGTTATTACCTCCTCCTACCCACCTCCGCTTTTGTTATAGAAAGAATTCAGGATGTTCCCCAGTTTAATGATGTGAGCATCCGTGCTGTGGTTTGAACTATATACACCAGCACCTCAGAGGGAGAAAAATGTTAATGAAGCTATTAATGATAGATCAGTGCATAACTCAAGGTGGCAGTGAGAGAGGAGGAGGACAAGTCGGCAGCGTCGTCTTTAAAAAAAAAAACAAAAAAAAAAAAAACACACACACCACGAGTAGAGAGCTGTGTGGGAGTTAAGAGAAAAGGGGACTGAAAAGTGCCGGAAGACAGTCGTTCTGTTGTTGGGGAATGGGAGCTGGATAGCTGGCTATACACACCCACACACACATATGCGCACAGGGAAATGTGCGACTGCACAGATGAGCCAAAATGCACGTGTTCATGTACGCACATCCACACACAAACATAGAAAGTACATGCATACACACACACACACACACACACACACACGATAAGATGAAGTCCTGGAGGGCCAGAAGCCTCATGCGAGTTTATGCCGTCAGATCCATTCTCAGGGGGATTTTATAACAGTCAGAATATCAAATGCTTCACACAGTACTGTCATCTTCTATAACCACTGGGTTGGTGCTGCCCACCCCCCACACTGCTCCAAAAGCTACCTCTTGTTTTTCCCCAAAGCCACTCTCTACTTCCCTGCATTCAGTACTCCGAATGTTTTTTTTTTGTCTGTTTTCATCTCTCTTAAGGGAGCAGTGGTCAGAGGAAGTTGGCGATTCAGTAAGAACGCTGATTTGTTCATGCAAGACTTATGAAATCTCAGTTTCCTGTGCTTCATATGAACTCACATCCACCCACACAGGCAGAAATCTGTGCTGATTTTATCATGACATCTTTGCTGCAGACCACTCTTTGCTGTCGTGCTTCTTCACAGCTAAGCATAAAGATCTTGTGATACAACGTCTTCCCCCTGCCCATTTTAAGTTTGAAAAGTTTGTGTTTCTGGAAGCAGCACTTTTTTCTCTGATGCCATGGAAACTATCACTGTCTATCACCCTTTTATTTATTCAAAGTGATCTGTTGTTACAGGAACAGAAAGCAGCAATGCTTTTATTTATAACAAACCAAACTTCAAACCTCAGTCTGCAAAATAACTATAACTAAACTGGGATTTGCTTGGTATAAATTTACTGGAACTTCCAATATTATAAAACATTCTGAAAGATACATGGAATAATTCAAAGTTTGCCAGTGGGACAAGGTGCTGAACACCAACATGCATTCGCCATATCCTGAAAAGTGTGCTGGAAATCTCCACGGCTGAATAATGCATGGCAAACGGAGCCTGTCAAGAGTGGCAGTCCAGCTGAAAGTGATTTGGTGGGATGAAGAGAAAAAGCAGGGGAGACGGACGGAGGGAGGGAGAGTGAGAGAGGTAAAAGGAGACAGTCATCAGCCCTGTTGTCCCATCTCTCTGTCAGTTGAGATGAATTTGTCCTGACAACACAGGAGTGACTCAGACAACACCTCCTGAACCATCTGCACATAAACACACACATACACCTCCTACAGACATGGCCGAGAGAGAGGAGGAGGAAGGGAGCAAATGAGGGTCTGAGTAAAGACAAATAACCAACTCAGTGGAGTTAAACAGGGACAGAAACTGACTCAGGAGTGCCTGAGAAAAACTAGAGAAGAGTGAAAAGAGGGGAAAAAGGGAGAGATGAAGAGGCAAGAGGGCATAAACAATGCTGGGGCAAAATGAGGAACAAGTTGATAGAAAGAATTTAAAAATGGATAAAGAAAAGAAAGAGGGGAGGAAAGAGAGAGGACGTGATGGAGAGAGAGAGATAGAGAGGAAGACACACCTTGTCAAAAAGATAGAGTGAGCAGAGGAGAAAATGAACCGGAAGACAGAAGCCGAGAGAGGCATGCAGAGAATGAATGAAGATCGAAAGCGGGAGGGGAAGATGAGAGGAGGCCTTATTTTCCTCCATCTCAATTTGCACAAAACTTTCATTACCACCAATTTGGGCCCGGAGCCGTAGGCTGGACCATTAGGCGAGCCCAGCATCAATCAGCCTAATCTCCCTCCCAGGCCGCTAAATTACAGCGCCCAGTTGCTTATTAAAATTTGTCGCCCGTCTCCCAACACCCGGCACTGCTGGAGATTAGACATGGGCCCCCAGACAAATCTGTTCCAGAGGAGAAGAAAAAGAGGAGGAGAAGGAGAGAGAGGAGAGGAGAGAAGGGGGAGGGAAAAGGAAGGGAAGGAAGGATGTACAGGGACAGTAGGAGGGGAAAAGAGAGAAATGCTCTTGCTGGGACAGAGCGGATCAGAGTGGGTTTGATTTATACACTCCTGTAGATCTGGCCTGCACACACACACACACACACACACACACACACACACACACACACACACACACACACACACACACACACACACACACACCCTTACCTTCTCTGTATTTCAACCTCTCTTCACACACTCATACAACCCAATACATCCCATATACACTCACCGCCACATGCCCACACGCAACCCCCCCTCCCCCTCCCCAATGCAGTTTTCCATTCCTGTCAGCACTCCCAACACACACACACACACACTCACACGCTTGTGTAGAGAATGTGGGGT